>NC_142245.1:90086455-90091455 GCF_052056855.1 Sturnus vulgaris | reverse complement strand
GGGCTAGGGTTAGGGTTAGGGTTAGTTTTAGGGTTAGGGTTAGGGTTAGGGTTAGGGTTAGGGATAAGGTTAGTGTTAGTCTACCTTGTAGCTTCTGGCTCGGGTTCAGCTTAAGCCTCCGGTTAATTCTCATATTAACACAAAGCCCAGACTTCGAGGGACACTGCAGCTGCAAATGCCATGCCATGGAGAATGTAGGACTGCCACAACATGGCTGCCTCATCACATTTCTGCATCCCTCTGGTCTCCCCCTCATACTGCCGAAGGTGCTCAGCCAAGGCTTTGGGAAACTGCTAGGGTTAATTTCCTGCCTAAGCTGAGGATTTAGACAACCACCTAGCCTTGGGCACCAGCGCCTGTGCAAGTCTAAATGGCATGGCAAGGGGAGAAGTGGACTGCCAAATCGTGGCTGGCTGCACAACTATATGCTTTGGTCCAATCTCACCCTATTACAGGATTGACTACTAGTGTTAGCGTTCAGGCTACGCTTAGGGTTTAGTAGAGGGTTTGCGTTCAGCCTAGGGTTAGGGTTCAGCGAAGCCCAAAGCCCAGATGGTCTGGCACTCTGCCACTACAAAAGGCCTGCCAAGTGCAACACAGGACCATCATAACTTGGCTGCATCCATACATTTCTGCTTCCCTCGGGGGTCATCTCCATACAGGTTGAATTGCTTTGGCTTGGGTTAGAGTAAGAGTTAGGGTTAGTGTTCGGGTTGGGGTTAGATTTAGATTTTGGGTTAGGCTTAGGGATAGTATTTGGGTAAGGGTTAGGGATAGGGTTACGGTTAGGGTTAGGGTTAGGTCTAGGGTTAGGGCTAGGGTTAGGGTTAGGGTCAGGGTTAAGGTTAGGGTTAGGGTTAGGGTTAGGGTTAGGGTTAGGGTTAGGGCTAGGGTTAGGGCTAGTGTTAGGGTTAGGGTTAGGGCTCGGGTTAGGGTTAGGGTTAGGGTTAGGGTTAGGGTTAGGCTTGGGGCTAGGGTTACGGTTAGGGATAGGGTTAGTGTTAATCTACCTTGTAGCTTCTGTCTAGGGTTCGGCTTAAGTCTCCGGTTAAGGCTCCTACTAATACAAAGACCAGACTTCGAGGGACACTGCAGCTGCAAATGCCATGCCATGGAGAATGTAGGACTGCCACAACATGGCTGCCTCATCACATTTCTGCATCCCTCTGGTCTCCCCCTCATACTGCCGAAGGTGCTCATCCTAGGGTTTGGGAAACTGCTAGGGTTAAGTTTATGCCTAAACTGAGGATTTAGAAAACCACCAAGCCTTTTGCACCAGCGCCTGTGCATCTCTAAATGGCATGGCAAGGGGAGAAGTGGACTGCCAAATCGTGGCTGGCTGCACAACTATATGCTTTGGTCCAATCTCACCCTATTACAGGATTGACTACTAGTGTTAGCGTTCAGGCTACGCTTAGGGTTTAGTAGAGGGTTTGGGTTCAGCCTAGGGTTAGCGTTCAGCGAAGCCCAAAGCCCAGATGGTCTGGCACTCTGTCACTACAAAAGGCCTGCCAAGTGCAACACAGGACCATCATAACTTGGCTGCATCCACACTTTTCTGCTTCCCCCTGGGGTCATCCCCATACAGATTGAACTGCATTTGCTTGGGTTAGAGTAAGAGTTAGGGTTAGCGTTCAGGTTGGGGTTAGATTTAGATTTTGGGTTAGGCTTAGGGTTAGTGTTTGGGTAAGGGTTAGGGATAGGGCAAGGGTTACGGTTAGGGTTAGGGCTAGGGTTAGGGCTAGGGTTAGGGTTAGGGTTAGGGTTAGGGCTAGGGTTAGGGTTAGGGTTAGGGTTAGGGTTAGGGTTAGGGTTAGGGCTAGGGTTAGGGCTCGGGCTAGGGTTAGGGTTAGGGTTAGGGTTAGGGTTAGGGTTAGGGCTAGGGTTAGGGTTAGGGTTAGGGCTAGGGTTAGGGTTAGGTTTAGGGTTAGGGTTAGGGTTAGGGTTAGGGTTAGGGTTAGGGTTAGGGTTAGGGTTAGGGTTAGGGTTCGGGTTAGGCTTGGGGCTAGGGGTACGGTTAGGGATTGGGTTAGTGTTAATCTACCTTGTAGCTTCTGGCTAGGGTTCGGCTTTAGTCTCCGGTTAAGGCTCCTACTAATACAAAGCCCAGACTTCGAGGGAAACTGCAGCTGCAAATGCCATGCCATGGAGAATGTAGGACTGCTACAACATGGCTGCCTCATCACATTTCTGCATCCCTCTGGTCTCCCTCCCATACTGCCGAAGGTGCTCAGCCTAGGGTTTGGGAAACTGCTAGGGTTAAGTTTATGCCTAAACTGAGGATTTAGAAAACCACCAAGCGTTTTGCACCAGCGCCTGTGCATCTCTAAATGGCATGGCAAGGGGAGAAGTGGACTGCCAAATCGTGGCTGGCTGCACAACTATATGCTTTGGTCCAATCTCACCCTATTACAGGATTGACTACTAGTGTTAAGGTTCAGGCTACGCTTAGGGTTTAGTCGAGGGTTTGGGTTCAGCCTAGGGTTAGCGTTCAGCGAAGCCCAAAGCCCAGATGGTCTGGCACTCTGCCACTACAAAAGGCCTGCCAAGTACAACACAGGACCATCATAACTTGGCTGCATCCACACATTTCTGCTTCCCCCTGGGGTCATCCCCATACAGATTGAACTGCATTTGCTTGGGTTAGAGTAAGAGTTAGGGTTAGTGTTCGGGTTGGGGTTAGATTTGGATTTTGGGTTAGGCTTAGGGTTAGTGTTTGGGTAAGGGTTAGGGATAGGGCAAGGGTTACGGTTAGGGTTAGGGTTTGGATTAGGGGTTGGGCTAGGGTTAGGGTTAGGGCTAGGGTTAGGGTTAGGGTTAGGGTTAGGGTTAGGGCTAGGGTTAGGGTTAGGGTTAGGGTTAGGGTTAGGGTTAGGCTTGGGGCTAGGGTTAGGGTTAGGGTTAGGGTTAGGGTTAGGGTTAGGGCTAGGGTTAGCGTTCGGGTTAGGGTTAGGGTTAGGGTTAGGCTTGGGGCTAGGGTTAGGGTTAGGGTTAGGGTTAGGGTTAGGGTTAGGGTTAGGGCTAGGGTTAGGGCTCGGGCTAGGGTTAGGGTTAGGTCTCGGGCTAGGGTTAGGGTTAGGGTTAGGGTTCGGGTTAGGGTTAGGGCTAGGGTTAGGGTTCGGGTTAGGGTTAGGGTTAGGGTTAGGCTTGGGGCTAGGGTTACGGTTAGGGTTAGGGTTAGGGTTAGGGTTAGGCTTGGGGCTAGGGTTACGGTTAGGGATAGGGTTAGTGTTAATCTACCTTGTAGCTTCTGGCTAGGATTCGGCTTAAGTCTCCGGTTAAGGCTCCTACTAATCAAAGCCCAGACTTCGAGGGACACTGCAGCTGCAAATGCCATGCCATGGAGAATGTAGAAATGCTACAACATGGCTGCCTCTTCACATTTCTGCATCCCTCTGGTCTCCCCCTCATACTGCCGAAGGTGCTCAGCCTAGGGTTTGGGAAACTGCTAGGGTTAAGTTTATGCCTAAACTGAGGATTTAGAAAACCACCAAGCCTTTTGCACCAGCGCCTGTGCAACTCTAAATGGCATGGCAAGGGGAGAAGTGGACTGCCAAATCGTGGCTGGCTGCACAACTGTATGCTTTGGTCCAATCACACCCTATTACAGGATTGACTACTAGTGTTAGCGTTCAGGCTACGCTTAGGGTTTAGTCGAGGGTTTGGGTTCAGCCTAGGGTTAGCGTTCAGCGAAGCCCAAAGCCCAGATGGTCTGGCACTCTGCCACTACAAAAGGCCTGCCAAGTGCAACACAGGACCATCATAACTTGGCTGCATCCATACATTTCTGCTTCCCTCGGGGGTCATCTCCATACAGGTTGAACTGCTTTGGCTTGGGTTAGAGTAAGAGTTAGGGTTAGTGTTCGGGTTGGGGTTAGATTTAGATTTTGGGTTAGGCTTAGGGTTAGTGTTTGGGTAAGGGTTAGGGATAGGGCAAGGGTTACGGTTAGGGTTAGGGCTAGGGTTAGGGTTTGGGCTAGGGTTAGGGTTAGGGTTAGGGTTAGGGTTAGGGTTAGGGTTAGGGTTAGGGTTAGGGCTAGGGTTAGGGTTAGGTTTGGGGCTAGGGTTAGGGTTGGGGCTAGGGTTAGGGTTAGAGTTAGGGTTAGGGTTAGGGTTAGGCTTGGGGCTAGGGTTACGGTTAGGGATAGGGTTAGGGTTAGGGTTAGGCTTGGGGCTAGGGTTACGGTTAGGGATTGGGTTAGTGTTAATCTACCTTGTAGCTTCTGGCTAGGGTTCAGCTTAAGCCTCGGGTTAATGCTCATATTAATACAAAGCCCAGACTTCGAGGGACACTGCAGCTGCAAATGCCATGCCATGGAGAATGTAGGACTGCCACAACATGGCTGCCTCATCACATTTCTGCATCCCTCTGGTCTCCCTCTCATACTGCCGAAGGTGCTCAGCCAAGGCTTTGGGAAACTGCTAGGGTTAAGTTTATGCCTAAACTGCGGATTTAGAAAACCACCAAGCGTTTTGCACCAGCGCCTGTGCATCTCTAAATGGCATGGCAAGGGGAGAAGTGGACTGCCAAATCGTGGCTGGCTGCACAACTGTATGCTTTGGTCCAATCACACCCTATTACAGGATTGACTACTAGTGTTAGCGTTCAGGCTACGCTTAGGGTTTAGTCGAGGGTTTGCGTTCAGCCTAGGGTTAGCGTTCAGCGAAGCCCAAAGCCCAGATGGTCTGGCACTCTGCCACTACAAAAGGCCTGCCAAGTGCAACACAGGACCATCATAACTTGGCTGCATCCATACATTTCTGCTTCCCTCGGGGGTCATCTCCATACAGGTTGAACTGCTTTGGCTTGGGTTAGAGTAAGAGTTAGGGTTAGTGTTCGGGTTGGGGTTAGGGTTAGATTTTGGGTTAGGCTTAGGGATAGTATTTGGGTAAGGGTTAGGGATAGGGCAAGGGTTAGGGTTAGGGCTAGGGTTAGGGCTAGGGTTAGGGTTAGGGCTAGGGTTAGGGTTAGGGCAAGGGTTACGGTTAGGGTTAGGGTT
>NC_142245.1:90076455-90081455 GCF_052056855.1 Sturnus vulgaris | reverse complement strand
CTGCACAACTATATGCTTTGGTCCAATCTCACCCTATTACAGGATTGACTGCTAGTGTTAAGGTTCAGGCTACGCTTAGGGTTTAGTCGAGGGTTTGGGTTCAGCCTAGGGTTAGCGTTCAGCGAAGCCCAAAGCCCAGATGGTCTGGCACTCTGCCACTACAAAAGGCCTGCCAAGTGCAACACAGGACCATCATAACTTGGCTGCATCCACACATTTCTGCTTCCCCCTGGGGTCATCCCCATACAGATTGAACTGCATTTGCTTGGGTTAGAGTAAGAGCTAGGGTTAGTGTTCGGGTTGGGGTTAGGGTTAGATGTTGGGTTAGGCTTAGGGTTAGTGTTTGGGTAAGGGTTAGGGATAGGGCAAGGGTTAGGGTTAGGGCTAGGGTTAGGGCTAGGGTTAGGGTTAGGGCTAGGGTTAGGGTTAGGGCAAGGGTTACGGTTAGGGTTAGGGTTAGGGTTAGGGTTAGGGTTAGGGTTAGGGTTAGGGTTAGGGCTAGGGTTAGGGTTAGGGTTAGGGTTAGGGTTAGGCTTGGGGCTAGGGTTACGGTTAGGGATAGGGTTAGGGTTAGGGTTAGGCTTGGGGCTAGGGTTACGGTTAGGGATTGGGTTAGTGTTAATCTACCTTGTAGCTTCTGGCTAGGGTTCAGCTTAAGCCTCGGGTTAATGCTCATATTAATACAAAGCCCAGCCTTCGAGGGACACTGCAGCTGCAAATGCCATGCCATGGAGAATGTAGGACTGCTACAACATGGCTGCCTCATCACATTTCTGCATCCCTCTGGTCTCCCTCTCATACTGCCGAAGGTGCTCAGCCAAGGCTTTGGGAAACTGCTAGGGTTAAGTTTATGCCTAAACTGAGGATTTAGAAAACCACCAAGCCTTGGGCACCAGCGCCTGTGCATCTCTAAATGGCATGGCAAGGGGAGAAGTGGACTGCCAAATCGTGGCTGGCTGCACAACTGTATGCTTTGGTCCAATCACACCCTATTACAGGATTGACTACTAGTGTTAGCGTTCAGGCTACGCTTAGGGTTTAGTCGAGGGTTTGCGTTCAGCCTAGGGTTAGCGTTCAGCGAAGCCCAAAGCCCAGATGGTCTGGCACTCTGCCACTACAAAAGGCCTGCCAAGTGCAACACAGGACCATCATAACTTGGCTGCATCCATACATTTCTGCTTCCCTCGGGGGTCATCTCCATACAGGTTGAACTGCTTTGGCTTGGGTTAGAGTAAGAGTTAGGGTTAGTGTTCGGGTTGGGGTTAGATTTAGATTTTGGGTTAGGCTTAGGGATAGTATTTGGGTAAGGGTTAGGGATAGGGCAAGGCTTAGGGTTAGGGCTAGGGTTAGGGCTAGGGTTAGGGTTAGGGTTAGGGTTAGGGTTAAGGTTAGGGTTAGGGTTAGGGTTAGGGTTAGGGTTAGGGTTAGGGCTCGGGCTAGGGTTAGGTTTAGGGCTAGGGTTAGGGTTAGGGTTAGGGTTAGGTTTAGGGTTAGGGCTAGGGTTAGGGTTAGGGCTAGGGTTAGGGTTAGGGTTAGGGTTAGGGTTAGGGTTAGGGTTAGGGCTAGGGTTAGGGTTAGGGCTCGGGCTAGGGTTAGGGTTAGGGTTAGGGTTAGCTTTAGGGTTAGGGTTAGGGTTAGGGTTAGGGTTCAGGTTAGGGTTAGGCTTAGGGTTAGGCTTGGGGCTAGGGTTACGGTTAGGGATAGGGTTAGTGTTAATCTACCTTGTAGCTTCTGGCTAGGGTTCGGCTTAAGTCTCCGGTTAAGGCTCCTACTAATACAAAGACCAGACTTCGAGGGACACTGCAGCTGCAAATGCCATGCCATGGAGAATGTAGAAATGCTACAACATGGCTGCCTCATCACATTTCTGCATCCCTCTGGTCTCCCCCTCATACTGCCGAAGGTGCTCAGCCTAGGGTTTGGGAAACTGCTAGGGTTAAGTTTATGCCTAAACTGAGGATTTAGAAAACCACCAAGCCTTTTGCACCAGCGCCTGTGCAACTCTAAATGGCATGGCAAGGGGAGAAGTGGACTGCCAAATCGTGGCTGGCTGCACAACTATATGCTTTGGTCCAATCTCACCCTATTACAGGATTGACTACTAGTGTTAAGGTTCAGGCTACGCTTAGGGTTTAGTCGAGGGTTTGGGTTCAGCCTAGGGTTAGCGTTCAGCAAAGCCCAAAGCCCAGATGGTCTGGCACTCTGCCACTACAAAAGGCCTGCCAAGTGCAACACAGGACCATCATAACTTGGCTGCATCCATACATTTCTGCTTCCCTCGGGGGTCATCCCCATACAGATTGAACTGCATTTACTTGGGTTAGAGTAAGAGCTAGGGTTAGTGTTCGGGTTGGGGTTAGGGTTAGATGTTGGGTTAGGCTTAGGGTTAGTGTTTGGGTAAGGGTTAGGGATAGGGCAAGGGTTACGGTTAGGGTTAGGGCTAGGGTTAGGGTTTGGGCTAGGGTTAGGGTTAGGGCTAGGGTTAGGGTTAGGGTTAGGGTTAGGGCTAGGGTTAGGGTTAGGGTTAGGGTTAGGGTTAGGGTTAGGGTTAGGGTTAGGGTTAGGGCTCGGGCTCGGGCTAGGGTTAGGGTTAGGGTTAGGGTTAGGGTTAGGGTTAGGGCTAGGGTTAGGGTTAGCTTTAGGGTTAGGGTTAGGGTTAGGGTTAGGGTTAGGGTTCAGGTTAGTGTTAGGCTTAGGGTTAGGCTTGGGGCTAGGGTTAGGGTTAGGGCTAGGGTTAGTGTTAATCTACCTTGTAGCTTCTGGCTAGGGTTCAGCTTAAGTCTCCGGTTAAGTCTCCTACTAATACAAAGACCAGACTTCGAGGGACACTGCAGCTGCAAATGCCATGCCATGGAGAATGTAGAAATGCTACAACATGGCTGCCTCATCACATTTCTGCATCCCTCTGGTCTCCCCCTCATACTGCCGAAGGTGCTCAGCCAAGGCTTTGGGAAACTGCTAGGGTAAAGTTTTTGCCTAAGCTGAGGATTTAGAAAACCACCAAGCGTTTTGCACCAGCGCCTGTGCATCTCTAAATGGCATGGCAAGGGGAGAAGTGGACTGCCAAATCGTGGCTGGCTGCACAACTGTATGCTTTGGTCCAATCACACCCTATTACAGGATTGACTACTAGTGTTAGCGTTCAGGCTACGCTTAGGGTTTAGTCGAGGGTTTGCGTTCAGCCTAGGGTTAGCGTTCAGCGAAGCCCAAAGCCGAGATGGTCTGGCACTCTGCCACTACAAAAGGCCTGCCAAGTGCAACACAGGACCATCATAACTTGGCTGCATCCATACATTTCTGCTTCCCTCGGGGGTCATCTCCATACAGGTTGAACTGCTTTGGCTTGGGTTAGAGTAAGAGTTAGGGTTAGTGTTCGGGTTGGGGTTAGGGTTAGATTTTGGGTTAGGCTTAGGGATAGTATTTGGGTAAGGGTTAGGGATAGGGCAAGGCTTAGGGTTAGGGCTAGGGTTAGGGCTAGGGTTAGGGTTTGGGCTAGGGTTAGGGTTAGGTCTCGGGCTAGGGTTAGGGTTAGGGTTAGGGTTAGGGCTAGGGTTAGGGTTAGGGTTAGGGTTAGGGTTAGGCTTGGGGCTAGGGTTAGGGTTAGGGATAGGGTTAGGGTTCGGGTTAGGCTTGGGGCTAGGGTTACGGTTAGGGATTGGGTTAGTGTTAATCTACCATGTAGCTTCTGGCTAGGGTTCAGCTTAAGTCTCCGGTTAAGGCTCCTACTAATACAAAGACCAGACTTTGAGGGACACTGCAGCTGCAAATGCCATGCCATGGAGAATGTAGGACTGCTACAACATGGCTGCCTCATCACATTTCTGCATCCCTCTGGTCTCCCTCTCATACTGCCGAAGGTGCTCAGCCTAGGGTTTGGGAAACTGCTAGGGTTAAGTTTATGCCTAAACTGAGGATTTAGAAAACCACCAAGCCTTGGGCACCAGCGCCTGTGCATCTCTAAATGGCATGGCAAGGGGAGAAGTGGACTGCCAAATCGTGGCTGGCTGCACAACTATATGCTTTGGTCCAATCTCACCCTATTACAGGATTGACTACTAGTGTTAAGGTTCAGGATACGCTTAGGGTTTAGTCGAGGGTTTGGGTTCAGCCTAGGGTTAGCGTTCAGCGAAGCCCAAAGCCCAGATGGTCTGGCACTCTGCCACTACAAAAGGCCTGCCAAGTGCAACACAGGACCATCATAACTTGGCTGCATCCACACATTTCTGCTTCCCCCTGGGGTCATCCCCATACAGATTGAACTGCATTTGCTTGGGTTTGAGTAAGAGTTAGGGTTAGTGTTCGGGTTGGGGTTAGATTTAGATTTTGGGTTAGGCTTAGGGTTAGTGTTTGGGTAAGGGTTAGGGATAGGGCAAGGGTTACGGTTAGGGTTAGGGCTAGGGTTAGGGTTTGGGTTAGGGTTAGGGCTAGGGTTAGGGTTAGGGTTAGGGTTAGGGCTAGGGTTAGGGCTAGGGTTAGGGTTAGGGTTAGGGTTAGGGTTAGGGTTAGGGTTAGGGCTAGGGTTAGGGTTAGGCTTGGGGCTAGGGTTATGGTTAGGGATAGGGTTAGGGTTAGGCTTGGGGCTAGGGTTACGGTTAGGGATTGGGTTAGTGTTAATCTACCTTGTATCTTCTGGCTAGGGTTCAGCTTAAGCCTCGGGTTAATGCTCATATTAATACAAAGCCTAGACTTCGAGGGACACTGCAGCTGCAAATGCCATGCCATGGAGAATGTAGGACTGCTACAACATGGCTGCCTCATCACATTTCTGCATCCCTCTGGTCTCCCTCTCATACTGCCGAAGGTGCTCAGCCTAGGGTTTGGGAAACTGCTAGGGTTAAGTTTATGCCTAAACTGAGGATTTAGAAAACCACCAAGCCTTGGGCACCAGCGCCTGTGCATCTCTAAATGGCATGGCAAGGGGAGAAGTGGACTGCCAAATCGTGGCTGGCTGCACAACTGTATGCTTTGGTCCAATCACACCCTATTACAGGATTGACTAC
>NC_142245.1:90066455-90071455 GCF_052056855.1 Sturnus vulgaris | reverse complement strand
AAGTTTATGCCTAAACTGAGGATTTAGAAAACCACCAAGCCTTTTGCACCAGCGCCTGTGCAACTCTAAATGGCATGGCAAGGGGAGAAGTGGACTGCCAAATCGTGGCTGGCTGCACAACTATATGCTTTGGTCCAATCTCACCCTATTACAGGATTGACTACTAGTGTTAAGGTTCAGGCTACGCTTAGGGTTTAGTCGAGGGTTTGGGTTCAGCCTAGGGTTAGCGTTCAGCGAAGCCCAAAGCCCAGATGGTCTGGCACTCTGCCACTACAAAAGGCCTGCCAAGTGCAACACAGGACCATCATAACTTGGCTGCATCCATACATTTCTGCTTCCCTCGGGGGTCATCCCCATACAGATTGAACTGCATTTACTTGGGTTAGAGTAAGAGCTAGGGTTAGTGTTCGGGTTGGGGTTAGGGTTAGATGTTGGGTTAGGCTTAGGGTTAGTGTTTGGGTAAGGGTTAGGGATAGGGCAAGGGTTACGGTTAGGGTTAGGGCTAGGGTTAGGGTTTGGGCTAGGGTTAGGGTTAGGGCTAGGGTTAGGGTTAGGGTTAGGGTTAGGGCTAGGGTTAGGGTTAGGGTTAGGGTTAGGGTTAGGGTTAGGGTTAGGGTTAGGGTTAGGGTTAGGGCTCGGGCTCGGGCTAGGGTTAGGGTTAGGGTTAGGGTTAGGGTTAGGGCTAGGGTTAGGGTTAGCTTTAGGGTTAGGGTTAGGGTTAGGGTTAGGGTTAGGGTTAGGGTTAGGGTTAGGGTTAGGGTTAGGGTTAGGGTTCAGGTTAGTGTTAGGCTTAGGGTTAGGCTTGGGGCTAGGGTTAGGGTTAGGGCTAGGGTTAGTGTTAATCTACCTTGTAGCTTCTGGCTAGGGTTCAGCTTAAGTCTCCGGTTAAGGCTCCTACTAATACAAAGACCAGACTTTGAGGGACACTGCAGCTGCAAATGCCATGCCATGGAGAATGTAGGACTGCTACAACATGGCTGCCTCATCACATTTCTGCATCCCTCTGGTCTCCCTCTCATACTGCCGAAGGTGCTCAGCCTAGGGTTTGGGAAACTGCTAGGGTTAAGTTTATGCCTAAACTGAGGATTTAGAAAACCACCAAGCCTTGGGCACCAGCGCCTGTGCATCTCTAAATGGCATGGCAAGGGGAGAAGTGGACTGCCAAATCGTGGCTGGCTGCACAACTATATGCTTTGGTCCAATCTCACCCTATTACAGGATTGACTACTAGTGTTAAGGTTCAGGATACGCTTAGGGTTTAGTCGAGGGTTTGGGTTCAGCCTAGGGTTAGCGTTCAGCGAAGCCCAAAGCCCAGATGGTCTGGCACTCTGCCACTACAAAAGGCCTGCCAAGTGCAACACAGGACCATCATAACTTGGCTGCATCCACACATTTCTGCTTCCCCCTGGGGTCATCCCCATACAGATTGAACTGCATTTGCTTGGGTTTGAGTAAGAGTTAGGGTTAGTGTTCGGGTTGGGGTTAGATTTAGATTTTGGGTTAGGCTTAGGGTTAGTGTTTGGGTAAGGGTTAGGGATAGGGCAAGGGTTACGGTTAGGGTTAGGGCTAGGGTTAGGGTTTGGGTTAGGGTTAGGGCTAGGGTTAGGGTTAGGGTTAGGGTTAGGGCTAGGGTTAGGGCTAGGGTTAGGGTTAGGGTTAGGGTTAGGGTTAGGGTTAGGGTTAGGGTTAGGGCTAGGGTTAGGGTTAGGCTTGGGGCTAGGGTTATGGTTAGGGATAGGGTTAGGGTTAGGCTTGGGGCTAGGGTTACGGTTAGGGATTGGGTTAGTGTTAATCTACCTTGTATCTTCTGGCTAGGGTTCAGCTTAAGCCTCGGGTTAATGCTCATATTAATACAAAGCCTAGACTTCGAGGGACACTGCAGCTGCAAATGCCATGCCATGGAGAATGTAGGACTGCCACAACATGGCTGCCTCATCACATTTCTGCATCCCTCTGGTCTCCCTCTCATACTGCCGAAGGTGCTCAGCCTAGGGTTTGGGAAACTGCTAGGGTTAAGTTTATGCCTAAACTGAGGATTTAGAAAACCACCAAGCCTTGGGCACCAGCGCCTGTGCATCTCTAAATGGCATGGCAAGGGGAGAAGTGGACTGCCAAATCGTGGCTGGCTGCACAACTGTATGCTTTGGTCCAATCACACCCTATTACAGGATTGACTACTAGTGTTAGCGTTCAGGCTACGCTTAGGGTTTAGTCGAGGGTTTGGGTTCAGCCTAGGGTTAGCGTTCAGCGAAGCCCAAAGCCCAGATGGTCTGGCACTCTGCCACTACAAAAGGCCTGCCAAGTGCAACACAGGACCATCATAACTTGGCTGCATCCATACATTTCTGCTTCCCTCGGGGGTCATCTCCATACAGGTTGAACTGCTTTGGCTTGGGTTAGAGTAAGAGTTAGGGTTAGTGTTCGGGTTGGGGTTAGATTTAGATTTTGGGTTAGGCTTAGAGATAGTATTTGGGTAAGGGTTAGGGATAGGGCAAGGCTTAGGGTTAGGGCTAGGGTTAGGGCTAGGGTTAGGGTTAGGGTTAGGGTTAAGGTTAGGGTTAGGGTTAGGGTTAGGGTTAGGGTTAGGGTTAGGGTTAGGGTTAGGGCTCGGGCTAGGGTTAGGTTTAGGGCTAGGGTTAGGGTTAGGGTTAGGGTTAGGTTTAGGGTTAGGGCTAGGGTTAGGGTTAGGGTTAGGGTTAGGGCTAGGGTTAGGGTTAGAGCTTGGGCTAGGGTTAGGTTTAGGGTTAGGGTTAGGGTTAGGGTTAGGGTTAGGGTTAGGGTTAAGGTTAGGGTTAGGGTTAGGGTTAGGGTTAGGGCTCGGGCTAGGGTTAGGGTTAGGGTTAGTGTTAATCTACCTTGTAGCTTCTGGCTAGGGTTCGGCTTAAGTCTCCGGTTAAGGCTCCTACTAATACAAAGACCAGACTTCGAGGGACACTGCAGCTGCAAATGCCATGCCATGGACAATGTAGAAATGCTACAACATGGCTGCCTCATCACATTTCTGCATCCCTCTGGTCTCCCCCTCATACTGCCGAAGGTGCTCAGCCAAGGCTTTGGGAAACTGCTAGGGTAAAGTTTTTGCTTAAGCTGAGGATTTAGAAAACCACCAAGCCTTTTGCACCAGCGCCTGTGCAACTCTAAATGGCATGGCAAGGGGAGAAGTGGACTGCCAAATCGTGGCTGGCTGCACAACTATATGCTTTGGTCCAATCACACCCTATTACAGGATTGACTACTAGTGTTAGCGTTCAGGCTACGCTTAGGGTTTAGTCGAGGGTTTGGGTTCAGCCTAGGGTTAGGGTTCAGCGAAGCCCAAAGCCCAGATGGTCTGGCACTCTGCCACTACAAAAGGCCTGCCAAGTGCAACACAGGACCATCATAACTTGGCTGCATCCACACATTTCTGCTTCCCCCTGGGGTCATCCCCATACAGATTGAACTGCATTTGCTTGGGTTAGAGTAAGAGCTAGGGTTAGTGTTCGGGTTGGGGTTAGGGTTAGATGTTGGGTTAGGCTTAGGGTTAGTGTTTGGGTAAGGGTTAGGGATAGGGCAAGGGTTAGGGTTAGGGTTAGGGCTAGGGTTAGGGTTAGGGCAAGGGTTACGGTTAGGGTTAGGGTTAGGGTTAGGGTTAGGGTTAGGGCTAGGGTTAGGGTTAGGGTTAGGGTTAGGCTTGGGGCTAGGGTTACGGTTAGGGATAGGGTTAGGGTTAGGGTTAGGCTTGGGGCTAGGGTTACGGTTAGGGATTGGGTTAGTGTTAATCTACCTTGTAGCTTCTGGCTAGGGTTCAGCTTAAGCCTCGGGTTAATGCTCATATTAATACAAAGCCCAGCCTTCGAGGGACACTGCAGCTGCAAATGCCATGCCATGGAGAATGTAGGACTGCTACAACATGGCTGCCTCATCACATTTCTGCATCCCTCTGGTCTCCCTCTCATACTGCCGAAGGTGCTCAGCCTAGGGTTTGGGAAACTGCTAGGGTTAAGTTTATGCCTAAACTGAGGATTTAGAAAACCACCAAGCGTTTTGCACCAGCGCCTGTGCATCTCTAAATGGCATGGCAAGGGGAGAAGTGGACTGCCAAATCGTGGCTGGCTGCACAACTGTATGCTTTGGTCCAATCACACCCTATTACAGGATTGACTACTAGTGTTAGCGTTCAGGCTACGCTTAGGGTTTAGTCGAGGGTTTGCGTTCAGCCTAGGGTTAGCGTTCAGCGAAGCCCAAAGCCCAGATGGTCTGGCACTCTGCCACTACAAAAGGCCTGCCAAGTGCAACACAGGACCATCATAACTTGGCTGCATCCATACATTTCTGCTTCCCTCGGGGGTCATCTCCATACAGGTTGAACTGCTTTGGCTTGGGTTAGAGTAAGAGTTAGGGTTAGTGTTCGGGTTGGGGTTAGATTTAGATTTTGGGTTAGGCTTAGGGATAGTATTTGGGTAAGGGTTAGGGATAGGGCAAGGCTTAGGGTTAGGGCTAGGGTTAGGGCTAGGGTTAGGGTTAGGGTTAGGGTTAAGGTTAGGGTTAGGGTTAGGGTTAGGGTTAGGGTTAGGGTTAGGGTTAGGGTTAGGGTTAGGGCTCGGGCTAGGGTTAGGTTTAGGGCTAGGGTTAGGGTTAGGGTTAGGGTTAGGTTTAGGGTTAGGGCTAGGGTTAGGGTTAGGGCTAGGGTTAGGGTTAGGGTTAGGGTTAGGGTTAGGGTTAGGGCTAGGGTTAGGGTTAGGGCTCGGGCTAGGGTTAGGGTTAGGGTTAGGGTTAGGGTTAGGGCTAGGGTTAGGGTTAGGGTTAGGGTTAAGGTTAGGGTTAGGGTTAGGGTTAGGGTTAGGGATAGGTCTAGGGTTAGGGTTAGGGTTAGGGTTAGGGTTAGGGTTAGGGTTAGGGTTAGGGTTAGGGTTAGGGTTAGGGTTAGGGTTAGGGTTAGGGTTAGGGATAGGGTTAGGTTTAGGGTTAGGCTTGGGGCTAGGGTTACGTTTAGGGATAGGGTTAGTGTTAATCTACCTTGT
>NC_142245.1:90058955-90061455 GCF_052056855.1 Sturnus vulgaris | reverse complement strand
TTAGGGTTAGGGTTAGGGTTAGGGTTCAGGTTAGTGTTAGGCTTAGGGTTAGGCTTGGGGCTAGGGTTAGGGTTAGGGCTAGGGTTAGTGTTAATCTACCTTGTAGCTTCTGGCTAGGGTTCAGCTTAAGTCTCCGGTTAAGGCTCCTACTAATACAAAGACCAGACTTCGAGGGACACTGCAGCTGCAAATGCCATGCCATGGACAATGTAGAAATGCTACAACATGGCTGCCTCATCACATTTCTGCATCCCTCTGGTCTCCCCCTCATACTGCCGAAGGTGCTCAGCCAAGGCTTTGGGAAACTGCTAGGGTAAAGTTTTTGCCTAAGCTGAGGATTTAGAAAACCACCAAGCGTTTTGCACCAGCGCCTGTGCATCTCTAAATGGCATGGCAAGGGGAGAAGTGGACTGCCAAATCGTGGCTGGCTGCACAACTGTATGCTTTGGTCCAATCACACCCTATTACAGGATTGACTACTAGTGTTAGCGTTCAGGCTACGCTTAGGGTTTAGTCGAGGGTTTGCGTTCAGCCTAGGGTTAGCGTTCAGCGAAGCCCAAAGCCCAGATGGTCTGGCACTCTGCCACTACAAAAGGCCTGCCAAGTGCAACACAGGACCATCATAACTTGGCTGCATCCATACATTTCTGCTTCCCTCGGGGGTCATCTCCATACAGGTTGAACTGCTTTGGCTTGGGTTAGAGTAAGAGTTAGGGTTAGTGTTCGGGTTGGGGTTAGGGTTAGATTTTGGGTTAGGCTTAGGGATAGTATTTGGGTAAGGGTTAGGGATAGGGCAAGGCTTAGGGTTAGGGCTAGGGTTAGGGCTAGGGTTAGGGTTTGGGCTAGGGTTAGGGTTAGGGTTAGGGCTAGGGTTAGGGTTAGGGTTAGGGTTAGGGTTAGGGCTAGGGTTAGGGTTAGGGTTAGGGTTAGGGTTAGGCTTGGGGCTAGAGTTAGGGTTAGGGATAGGGTTAGGGTTCGGGTTAGGCTTGGGGCTAGGGTTACGGTTAGGGATTGGGTTAGTGTTAATCTACCATGTAGCTTCTGGCTAGGATTCAGCTTAAGTCTCCGATTAAGGCTCCTACTAATACAAAGACCAGACTTTGAGGGACACTGCAGCTGCAAATGCCATGCCATGGAGAATGTAGGACTGCTACAACATGGCTGCCTCATCACATTTCTGCATCCCTCTGGTCTCCCTCTCATACTGCCGAAGGTGCTCAGCCTAGGGTTTGGGAAACTGCTAGGGTTAAGTTTATGCCTAAACTGAGGATTTAGAAAACCACCAAGCCTTGGGCACCAGCGCCTGTGCATCTCTAAATGGCATGGCAAGGGGAGAAGTGGACTGCCAAATCGTGGCTGGCTGCACAACTATATGCTTTGGTCCAATCTCACCCTATTACAGGATTGACTACTAGTGTTAAGGTTCAGGCTACGCTTAGGGTTTAGTCGAGGGTTTGCGTTCAGCCTAGGGTTAGCGTTCAGCGAAGCCCAAAGCCCAGATGGTCTGGCACTCTGCCACTACAAAAGGCCTGCCAAGTGCAACACAGGACCATCATAACTTGGCTGCATCCACACATTTCTGCTTCCCCCTGGGGTCATCCCCATACAGATTGAACTGCATTTGCTTGGGTTTGAGTAAGAGTTAGGGTTAGTGTTCGGGTTGGGGTTAGATTTAGATTTTGGGTTAGGCTTAGGGTTAGTGTTTGGGTAAGGGTTAGGGATAGGGCAAGGGTTACGGTTAGGGTTAGGGCTAGGGTTAGGGTTTGGGTTAGGGTTAGGGCTAGGGTTAGGGTTTGGGTTAGGGTTAGGGCTAGGGTTAGGGCTAGGGTTAGGGTTAGGGTTAGGGATAGGGTTAGGGTTAGGGCTAGGGTTAGGGTTAGGGTTAGGGTTAGGGTTAGGGTTAGGGTTAGGGTTAGGGTTAGGCTTGGGGCTAGGGTTATGGTTAGGGATAGGGTTAGGGTTAGGCTTGGGGCTAGGGTTACGGTTAGGGATAGGGTTAGTGTTAATCTACCTTGTATCTTCTGGCTAGGGTTCAGCTTAAGCCTCGGGTTAATGCTCATATTAATACAAAGCCCAGACTTCGAGGGACACTGCAGCTGCAAATGCCATGCCATGGAGAATGTAGGACTGCCACAACATGGCTGCCTCATCACATTTCTGCATCCCTCTGGTCTCCCTCTCATACTGCCGAAGGTGCTCAGCCTAGGGTTTGGGAAACTGCTAGGGTTAAGTTTATGCCTAAACTGAGGATTTAGAAAACCACCAAGCCTTGGGCACCAGCGCCTGTGCATCTCTAAATGGCATGGCAAGGGGAGAAGTGGACTGCCAAATCGTGGCTGGCTGCACAACTGTATGCTTTGGTCCAATCACACCCTATTACAGGATTGACTACTAGTGTTAGCGTTCAGGCTACGCTTAGGGTTTAGTCGAGGGTTTGGGTTCAGCCTAGGGTTAGCGTTCAGCGAAGCCCAAAGCCCAGATGGTCTGGCACTCTGCCACT
>NC_142245.1:90053955-90056455 GCF_052056855.1 Sturnus vulgaris | reverse complement strand
GGCTCGGGCTCGGGCTAGGGTTAGGGTTAGGGTTAGGGTTAGCTTTAGGGTTAGGGTTAGGGTTAGGGTTAGGGTTCAGGTTAGGGTTAGGCTTAGGGTTAGGCTTGGGGCTAGGGTTACGGTTAGGGATAGGGTTAGTGTTAATCTACCTTGTAGCTTCTGGCTAGGGTTCGGCTTAAGTCTCCGGTTAAGGCTCCTACTAATACAAAGACCAGACTTCGAGGGACACTGCAGCTGCAAATGCCATGCCATGGACAATGTAGAAATGCTACAACATGGCTGCCTCATCACATTTCTGCATCCCTCTGGTCTCCCCCTCATACTGCCGAAGGTGCTCAGCCAAGGCTTTGGGAAACTGCTAGGGTAAAGTTTTTGCTTAAGCTGAGGATTTAGAAAACCACCAAGCCTTTTGCACCAGCGCCTGTGCAAGTCTAAATGGCATGGCAAGGGGAGAAGTGGACTGCCGAATCGTGGCTGGCTGCACAACTATATGCTTTGGTCCAATCACACCCTATTACAGGATTGACTACTAGTGTTAGCGTTCAGGCTACGCTTAGGGTTTAGTCGAGGGTTTGGGTTCAGCCTAGGGTTAGCGTTCAGCGAAGCCCAAAGCCCAGATGGTCTGGCACTCTGCCACTACAAAAGGCCTGCCAAGTGCAACACAGGACCATCATAACTTGGCTGCATCCATACATTTCTGCTTCCCTCGGGGGTCATCTCCATACAGGTTGAACTGCTTTGGCTTGGGTTAGAGTAAGAGTTAGGGTTAGTGTTCGGGTTGGGGTTAGATTTAGATTTTGGGTTAGGCTTAGGGATAGTATTTGGGTAAGGGTTAGGGATAGGGCAAGGCTTAGGGTTAGGGCTAGGTTTAGGGCTAGGGTTAAGGTTAGGGTTAGGGTTAGGGTTAGGGCTAGGGTTAGGGTTAGGGTTAGGGTTAGGGTTAGGGTTAGGGCTAGGGTTAGGGTTAGGGTTAGGGCTAGGGTTAGGGTTAGGGTTAGGGTTAGGGTTAGGGTTAGGGTTAGGGTTAGGGTTAGGGCTAGGGTTAGGGTTAGGGTTAGGGTTAGGGTTAGGGCTAGGGTTAGGGTTAGGGTTAGGGTTAGGGCTAGGGTTAGGGTTAGGGCTCGGGCTCGGGCTAGGGTTAGGGTTAGGGTTAGGGTTAGGGTTAGGGTTAGGGTTAGGGTTAGGGTTAGGGTTCAGGTTAGGGTTAGGGTTAGGGTTAGGGTTCAGGTTAGGGTTAGGCTTAGGGTTAGGCTTGGGGCTAGGGTTACGGTTAGGGATAGGGTTAGTGTTAATCTACCTTGTAGCTTCTGGCTAGGGTTCGGCTTAAGTCTCCGGTTAAGGCTCCTACTAATACAAAGACCAGACTTCGAGGGACACTGCAGCTGCAAATGCCATGCCATGGACAATGTAGAAATGCTACAACATGGCTGCCTCATCACATTTCTGCATCCCTCTGGTCTCCCCCTCATACTGCCGAAGGTGCTCAGCCAAGGCTTTGGGAAACTGCTAGGGTAAAGTTTTTGCTTAAGCTGAGGATTTAGAAAACCACCAAGCCTTTTGCACCAGCGCCTGTGCAACTCTAAATGGCATGGCAAGGGGAGAAGTGGACTGCCGAATCGTGGCTGGCTGCACAACTATATGCTTTGGTCCAATCTCACCCTATTACAGGATTGACTACTAGTGTTAAGGTTCAGGCTACGCTTAGGGTTTAGTCGAGGGTTTGGGTTCAGCCTAGGGTTAGCGTTCAGCGAAGCCCAAAGCCCAGATGGTCTGGCACTCTGCCACTACAAAAGGCCTGCCAAGTGCAACACAGGACCATCATAACTTGGCTGCATCCACACATTTCTGCTTCCCCCTGGGGTCATCCCCATACAGATTGAACTGCATTTGCTTGGGTTAGAGTAAGAGCTAGGGTTAGTGTTCGGGTTGGGGTTAGGGTTAGATGTTGGGTTAGGCTTAGGGTTAGTGTTTGGGTAAGGGTTAGGGATAGGGCAAGGGTTAGGGTTAGGGTTAGGGCTAGGGTTAGGGTTTGGGTTAGGGTTAGGGCTAGGGTTAGGGTTAGGGTTAGGGTTAGGGTTAGGGTTAGGGTTAGGGTTAGGGTTAGGGCTAGGGTTAGGGTTAGGGTTAGGGTTAGGGTTAGGCTTGGGGCTAGGGTTACGGTTAGGGATAGGGTTAGGGTTAGGGTTAGGCTTGGGGCTAGGGTTACGGTTAGGGATTGGGTTAGTGTTAATCTACCTTGTAGCTTCTGGCTAGGGTTCAGCTTAAGCCTCGGGTTAATGCTCATATTAATACAAAGCCCAGCCTTCGAGGGACACTGCAGCTGCAAATGCCATGCCATGGAGAATGTAGGACTGCTACAACATGGCTGCCTCATCACATTTCTGCATCCCTCTGGTCTCCCTCTCATACTGCCGAAGGTGCTCAGCCTAGGGTTTGGGAAACTGCTAGGGTTAAGTTTATGCCTAAACTGAGGATTTAGAAAACCACCAAGCCTTGGGCA